>NC_056685.1:141466295-141471295 GCF_018350215.1 Panthera leo
TTAACTTTAACTTTAACTTTAACTTTAACTTAACTTTAACTTTAACTTTAACTTTAACTTTAACTTTAACTTTAACTTTAACTTTAACTTTAACTTTAACTTTAACTTTAACTTTAACTTTAACTTTAACTTTAACTTTAACTTTAACTTTAACTTTAACTTTAACTTTAACTTTAACTTTAACTTTAACTTTAACTTTAACTTTAACTTTAACTTTAACTTTAACTTTAAACTTTAACGTTAACTTTAACTTTAACTTTAACTTTAACTTTAACTTTAACTTTAACTTTAACTTTAACTTTAACTTTAACTTTAACTTTAACTTTAACTTTAACTTTAACTTTAACTTTAACTTTAACTTTAACTTTAACTTTAACTTTAAACTTTAACTTTAACTTTAACTTTAACTTTAACTTTAACTTTAACTTTAACTTTAACTTTAACTTTAACTTTAACTTTAACTTTAACTTTAACTTTAACTTTAACTTTAACTTTAACTTTAACTTTAACTTTAACTTTAACTTTAACTTTAACTTTAACTTAACTTTAAACTTTAACTTTAACTTTAACTTTAACTTTAAACTTTAACTTTAACTTTAACTTTAACTTTAACTTTAACTTTAACTTTAACTTTAACTTTAACTTTAACTTTAACTTTAACTTTAACTTTAACTTTAACTTTAACTTTAACTTTAACTGTAAACTTTAACTTTAACTTTAACTTTAACTTTAACTTTAACTTTAACTTTAACTTTAACTTTAACTTTAACTTTAACTTTAACTTTAACTTTAACTTTAACTTTAACTTTAACGTTAACTTTAACTTTAACTTTAACTTTAACTTTAACTTTAACTTTAACTTTAACTTTAACTTTAACTTTAACTTTAACTTTAACTTTAACTTTAACTTTAACTTTAACTTTAACTTTAACTTTAACTTTAACTTTAACTTTAACTTTAACTTTAACTTTAACTTTAACTTTAACTTTAACTTTAACTTTAACTTTAACTTTAACTTTAACTTTAACTTTAACTTTAACTTTAACTTTAACTTTAACTTTAACTTTAACTTTAACTTTAACTTTAACTTTAACTTTAACTTTAACTTTAACTTTAACTTTAACTTTAACTTTAACTTTAACTTTAACTTTAACTTTAACTTTAACTTTAACTTTAACTTTAACTTTAACTTTAACTTTAACTTTAACTTTAACTTTAACTTTAACTTTAACTTTAACTTTAACTTTAACTTTAACTTTAACTTTAACTTTAACTTTAACTTTAACTTTAACTTTAACTTTAACTTTAACTTTAACTTTAACTTTAACTTTAACTTTAACTTTAACTTTAACTTTAACTTTAACTTTAACTTTAACTTTAACTTTAACTTTAACTTTAACTTTAACTTTAACTTTAACTTTAACTTTAACTTTAACTTTAACTTTAACTTTAACTTTAACTTTAACTTTAACTTTAACTTTAACTTTAACTTTAACTTTAACTTTAACTTTAACTTTAACTTTAACTTTAACTTTAACTTTAACTTTAACTTTAACTTTAACTTTAACTTTAACTTTAACTTAACTTTAACTTTAACTTTAACTTTAACTTTAACTTTAACTTTAACTTTAACTTTAACTTTAACTTTAACTTTAACTTTAACTTTAACT
This sequence comes from Panthera leo, assembly GCF_018350215.1. Taxonomy (NCBI): domain Eukaryota; kingdom Metazoa; phylum Chordata; class Mammalia; order Carnivora; family Felidae; genus Panthera; species Panthera leo. Next base: position 141,467,966 of record NC_056685.1, read on the forward strand.
TTAACTTTAACTTTAACTTTAACTTTAACTTTAACTTTAACTTTAACTTTAACTTTAACTTTAACTTTAACTTTAACTTTAACTTTAACTTTAACTTTAACTTTAACTTTAACTTTAACTTTAACTTTAACTTTAACTTTAACTTTAACTTTAACTTTAACTTTAACTTTAACTTTAACTTTAACTTTAACTTTAACTTTAACTTTAACTTTAACTTTAACTTTAACTTTAACTTTAACTTTAACTTTAACTTTAACTTTAACTTAACTTTAACTTTAACTTTAACTTTAACTTTAACTTTAACTTTAACTTTAACTTTAACTTTAACTTTAACTTTAACTTTAACTTTAACTTTAACTTTAACTTTAAACTTTAACGTTAACTTTAACTTTAACTTAACTTTAACTTTAACTTTAACTTTAACTTTAACTTTAACTTTAACTTTAACTTTAACTTTAACTTTAACTTTAACTTTAACTTTAACTTTAACTTTAACTTTAACTTTAACTTTAACTTTAACTTTAACTTTAACTTTAACTTTAACTTTAACTTTAACTTTAACTTTAACTTTAACTTTAACTTTAACTTTAACTTAACTTTAACTTTAACTTTAACTTTAACTTTAACTTTAACTTTAACTTTAACTTTAACTTTAACTTTAACTTTAACTTTAACTTTAACTTTAACTTTAACTTTAACTTTAACTTTAACTTTAACTTAACTTTAACTTTAACTTTAACTTTAACTTTAACTTTAACTTTAACTTTAACTTTAACTTTAACTTTAACTTTAACTTTAACTTTAACTTAACTTTAACTTTAACTTTAACTTTAACTTTAACTTTAACTTTAACTTTAACTTTAACTTTAACTTTAACTTTAACTTTAACTTTAACTTTAACTTTAACTTTAACTTTAACTTTAACTTTAACTTTAACTTTAACTTTAACTTTAACTTTAACTTTAACTTTAACTTTAACTTTAACTTTAACTTAACTTTAACTTTAACTTTAACTTTAACTTTAACTTTAACTTTAACTTTAACTTTAACTTTAACTTTAACTTTAACTTTAACTTTAACTTTAACTTTAACTTTAACTTTAACTTTAACTTTAACTTTAACTTTAACTTTAACTTTAACTTTAACTTTAAAACTTTAACTTTAACTTTAACTTTAACTTTAACTTTAACTTTAACTTTAACTTTAACTTTAACTTTAACTTTAACTTTAACTTTAACTTTAACTTTAACTTTAACTAACTTTAACTTTAACTTTAACTTTAACTTTAACTTTAACTTTAACTTTAACTTTAACTTTAACTTTAACTTTAACTTTAACTTTAACTTTAACTTTAACTTTAACTTTAACTTTAACTTTAACTTTAACTTTAACTTTAACTTTAACTTTAACTTTAACTTTAACTTTAACTTTAACTTTAACTTTAACTTTAACTTTAACTTTAACTTTAACTTTAACTTTAACTTTAACTTTAACTTTAACTTTAACTTTAACTTTAACTTTAACTTTAACTTTAACTTTAACTTTAACTTTAACTTTAACTTTAACTTAACTTTAACTTTAACTTTAACTTTAACTTTAACTTTAACTTTAACTTTAACTTTAACTTTAACTTTAACTTTAACTTTAACTTTAACTTTAACTTTAAACTTTAACTTTAACTTTAACTTTAACTTTAACTTTAACTTTAACTTTAACTTTAACTTTAACTTAACTTTAACTTTAACTTTAACTTTAACTTTAACTTTAACTTTAACTTTAACTTTAACTTTAACTTTAACTTTAACTTTAACTTTAACTTTAACTTTAACTTTAACTTTAACTTTAACTTTAACTTTAACTTTAACTTTAACTTTTACTTTAACTTTAACTTTAACTTTAACTTTAACTTTAACTTTAACTTTAACTTTAACTTTAACTTTAACTTTAACTTTAACTTTAACTTTAACTTTAACTTTAACTTTAACTTTAACTTTAACTTTAACTTTAACTTTAACTTTAACTTTAACTTTAACTTTAACTTTAACTTTAACTTTAACTTTAACTTTAACTTTAACTTTAACTTTAACTTTAACTTTAACTTTAACTTTAACTTTAACTTTAACTTTAACTTTAACTTTAACTTTAACTTTAACTTTAACTTTAACTTTAACTTTAACTTTAACTTTAACTTTAACTTTAACTTTAACTTTAACTTTAACTTTAACTTTAACTTTAACTTTAACTTTAACTTTAACTTTAACTTTAACTTTAACTTTAACTTTAACTTTAACTTTAACTTTAACTTTAACTTTAAACTTGAACTTTAACTTTAACTTTAACTTTAACTTTAACTTTAACTTTAACTTTAACTTTAACTTTAACTTTAACTTTAACTTTAACTTTAACTTTAACTTTAACTTTAACTTTAACTTTAACTTTAACTTTAACTTTAACTTTAACTTTAACTTTAACTTTAACTTTAACTTTAACTTTAACTTTAACTTTAACTTTAACTTTAACTTTAACTTTAACTTTAACTTTAACTTTAACTTTAACTTTAACTTTAACTTTAACTTTAACTTTAACTTTAACTTTAACTTTAACTTTAACTTTAACTTTAACTTTAACTTTAACTTTAACTTTAACTTTAACTTTAACTTTAACTTTAACTTTAACTTTAACTTTAACTTTAACTTTAAACTTTAAACTTTAACTTTAACTTTAACTTTAACTTTGAACCGTTTAACTTTAACTTGAACTTTAACTTTAACTTAAAGGTAACTTTAACTTTAACTTTAACTTTAACTTTAACTTTAACTTTAACTTTAACTTTAACTTTAACTTTAACTTTAACGGTAACTTAACTTTAACTTTAACTTTAAACTTTAACTTTAACTTTAACTTTAACTTTAACTTTGAAACTTTAAGCTTTACGGGAACTTTAACTTTAACTTTAACTTTAAACTTTAACTTTTAACTTTAACTTTAAACTTTTAACTTGTTAACTTTAACTTTAACTTTAACTTTAACGTTTAACTTTAACGTTAACTTTAACTTTAAACTTTAACTTTAACTTTAACTTTGAACTTTAACTTTAACTTTAACTTTTAAACTTTAAAAACTTTAACTTTAACTTTAAACTTTAACTTTAACTTTAACTTTAACTTTAACTTTAACTTTAACTTTAACTTTAAAGGGAACTTAGTTAACTTTGAACTTTAACTTTAAACTTTGAACTTTGAACTTTACACTTTAAACTTTAACTTTAACGCGGTACTTTAACTTTTGGAACTTTAACTTTGAACTTTAACTGTTAACTTTAACTTTAAC
>NC_056685.1:141476295-141504389 GCF_018350215.1 Panthera leo
TTAACTTTAACTTTAACTTTAACTTTAACTTTAACTTTAACTTTAACTTTAACTTTAACTTTAACTTTAACTTTAACTTTAACTTTAACTTTAACTTTAACTTTAACTTTAACTTTAACTTTAACTTTAACTTTAACTTTAACTTTAACTTTAACTTTAACTTTAACTTTAACTTTAACTTTAACTTTAACTTTAACTTTAACTTTAACTTTAACTTTAACTTTAACTTTAACTTTAACTTTAACTTTAACTTTAACTTTAACTTTAACTTTAACTTTAACTTTAACTTTAACTTTAACTTTAACTTTAACTTTAACTTTAACTTTAACTTTAACTTTAACTTTAACTTTAACTTTAACTTTAACTTTAACTTTAACTTTAACTTTAACTTTAACTTTAACTTTAACTTTAACTTTAACTTTAACTTTAACTTTAACTTTAACTTTAACTTTAACTTTAACTTTAACTTTAACTTTAACTTTAACTTTAACTTTAACTTTAACTTTAACTTTAACTTAACTTAACTTTAACTTTAACTTTAACTTTAACTTTAACTTTAACTTTAACTTTAACTTTAACTTTAACTTTAACTTTAACTTTAACTTTAACTTTAACTTTAACTTTAACTTTAACTTTAACTTTAACTTTAACTTTAACTTTAACTTTAACTTTAACTTTAACTTTAACTTTAACTTTAACTTTAACTTTAACTTTAACTTTAACTTTAACTTTAACTTTAACTTTAACTTTAACTTTAACTTTAACTTTAACTTTAACTTTAACTTTAACTTTAACTTTAACTTTAACTTTAACTTTAACTTTAACTTTAACTTTAACTTTAACTTTAACTTTAACTTTAACTTTAACTTTAACTTTAACTTTAACTTTAACTTTAACTTTAACTTTAACTTTAACTTTAACTTTAACTTTAACTTTAACTTTAACTTTAACTTTAACTTTAACTTTAACTTTAACTTTAACTTTAACTTTAACTTTAACTTTAACTTTAACTTTAACTTTAACTTTAACTTTAACTTTAACTTTAACTTTAACTTTAACTTTAACTTTAACTTTAACTTTAACTTTAACTTTAACTTTAACTTTAACTTTAACTTTAACTTTAACTTTAACTTTAACTTTAACTTTAACTTTAACTTTAACTTTAACTTTAAAACTTTAACTTTAACTTTAACTTTAACTTTAACTTTAACTTTAACTTTAACTTTAACTTTAACTTTAACTTTAACTTTAACTTTAACTTTAACTTTAACTTTAACTTTAACTTTAACTTTAACTTTAACTTTAACTTTAACTTTAACTTTAACTTTAACTTTAACTTTAACTTTAACTTTAACTTTAACTTTAACTTTAACTTTAACTTTAACTTTAACTTTAACTTTAACTTTAACTTTAACTTTAACTTTAACTTTAACTTTAACTTTAACTTTAACTTTAACTTTAACTTTAACTTTAACTTTAACTTTAACTTTAACTTTAACTTTAACTTTAACTTTAACTTTAACTTTAACTTTAACTTTAACTTTAACTTTAACTTTAACTTTAACTTTAACTTTAACTTTAACTTTAACTTTAACTTTAACTTTAACTTTAACTTTAACTTTAACTTTAACTTTAACTTAACTTTAACTTTAACTTTAACTTTAACTTTAACTTTAACCTTTAACTTTAACTTTAACTTTAACTTTAACTTTAACTTTAACTTTAACTTTAACTTTAACTTTAACTTTAACTTTAACTTTAACTTTAACTTTAACTTTAACTTTAACTTTAACTTTAACTTTAACTTTAACTTTAACTTTAACTTTAACTTTAACTTTAACTTTAACTTTAACTTTAACTTTAACTTTAACTTTAACTTTAACTTTAACTTTAACTTTAACTACTTAACTTTAACTTTAACTTTAACTTTAACTTTAACTTTAACTTTAACTTTAACTTTAACTTTAACTTTAACTTTAACTTTAACTTTAACTTTAACTTTAACTTTAACTTTAACTTTAACTTTAACTTTAACTTTAACTTTAACTTTAACTTTAACTTTAACTTTAACTTTAACTTTAACTTTAACTTTAACTTTAACTTTAACTTTAACTTTAACTTTAACTTTAACTTTAACTTTAACTTTAACTTTAACTTTAACTTTAACTTTAACTTTAACTTTAACTTTAACTTTAACTTTAACTTTAACTTTAACTTTAACTTTAACTTTAACTTTAACTTTAACTTTAACTTTAACTTTAACTTTAACTTAACTTTAACTTTAACTTTAACTTTAACTTTAACTTTAACTTTAACTTTAACTTTAACTTTAACTTTAACTTTAACTTTAACTTTAACTTTAACTTTAACTTTAACTTTAACTTTAACTTTAACTTTAACTTTAACTTTAACTTTAACTTTAACTTTAACTTTAACTTTAACTTTAACTTTAACTTTAACTTTAACTTTAACTTTAACTTTAACTTTAACTTTAACTTTAACTTTAACTTTAACTTTAACTTTAACTTTAACTTTAACTTTAACTTTAACTTTAACTTTAACTTTAACTTTAACTTTAACTTTAACTTTAACTTAACTTAACTTTAACTTTAACTTTAACTTTAACTTTAACTTTAACTTTAACTTTAACTTTAACTTTAACTTTAACTTTAACTTTAACTTTAACTTTAACTTTAACTTTAACTTTAACTTTAACTTTAACTTTAACTTTAACTTTAACTTTAACTTTAACTTTAACTTTAACTTTAACTTTAACTTTAACTTTAACTTTAACTTTAACTTTAACTTTAACTTTAACTTTAACTTTAACTTTAACTTTAACTTTAACTTTAACTTTAACTTTAACTTTAACTTTAACTTTAACTTTAACTTTAACTTTAACTTTAACTTTAACTTTAACTTTAACTTTAACTTTAACTTTAACTTTAACTTTAACTTTAACTTTAACTTTAACTTTAACTTTAACTTTAACTTTAACTTTAACTTTAACTTTAACTTTAACTTTAACTTTAACTTTAACTTTAACTTTAACTTTAACTTTAACTTTAACTTTAACTTTAACTTTAACTTTAACTTTAACTTTAACTTTAACTTTAACTTTAACTTTAACTTTAACTTTAACTTTAACTTTAACTTTAACTTTAACTTTAACTTTAACTTTAACTTTAACTTTAACTTTAACTTTAACTTTAACTTTAACTTTAACTTTAACTTTAACTTTAACTTTAACTTTAACTTTAACTTTAACTTTAACTTTAACTTTAACTTTAACTTTAACTTTAACTTTAACTTTAACTTTAACTTTAACTTTAACTTTAACTTTAACTTTAACTTTAACTTTAACTTTAACTTTAACTTTAACTTTAACTTTAACTTTAACTTTAACTTTAACTTTAACTTTAACTTTAACTTTAACTTTAACTTTAACTTTAACTTTAACTTTAACTTTAACTTTAACTTTAAAACTTTAACTTTAACTTTAACTTTAACTTTAACTTTAACTTTAACTTTAACTTTAACTTTAACTTTAACTTTAACTTTAACTTTAACTTTAACTTTAACTTTAACTTTAACTTTAACTTTAACTTTAACTTTAACTTTAACTTTAACTTTAACTTTAACTTTAACTTTAACTTTAACTTTAACTTTAACTTTAACTTTAACTTTAACTTTAACTTTAACTTTAACTTTAACTTTAACTTTAACTTTAACTTTAACTTTAACTTTAACTTTAACTTTAACTTTAACTTTAACTTTAACTTTAACTTTAACTTTAACTTTAACTTTAACTTTAACTTTAACTTTAACTTTAACTTTAACTTTAACTTTAACTTTAACTTTAACTTTAACTTTAACTTTAACTTTAACTTTAACTTTAACTTTAACTTTAACTTTAACTTTAACTTTAACTTTAACTTTAACTTTAACTTTAACTTTAACTTTAACTTTAACTTTAACTTTAACTTTAACTTTAACTTTAACTTTAACTTTAACTTTAACTTTAACTTTAACTTTAACTTTAACTTTAACTTTAACTTTAACTTTAACTTTAACTTTAACTTTAACTTTAACTTTAACTTTAACTTTAACTTTAACTTTAACTTTAACTTTAACTTTAACTTTAACTTTAACTTTAACTTTAACTTTAACTTTAACTTTAACTTTAACTTTAACTTTAACTTTAACTTTAACTTTAACTTTAACTTTAACTTTAACTTTAACTTTAACTTTAACTTTAACTTTAACTTTAACTTTAACTTTAACTTTAACTTTAACTTTAACTTTAACTTTAACTTTAACTTTAACTTTAACTTTAACTTTAACTTTAACTTTAACTTTAACTTTAACTTTAACTTTAACTTTAACTTTAACTTTAACTTTAACTTTAACTTTAACTTTAACTTTAACTTTAACTTTAACTTTAACTTTAACTTTAACTTTAACTTTAACTTTAACTTTAACTTTAACTTTAACTTTAACTTTAACTTTAACTTTAACTTTAACTTTAACTTTAACTTTAACTTTAACTTTAACTTTAACTTTAACTTTAACTTTAACTTTAACTTTAACTTTAACTTTAACTTTAACTTTAACTTTAACTTTAACTTTAACTTTAACTTTAACTTTAACTTTAACTTTAACTTTAACTTTAACTAACTTTAACTTTAACTTTAACTTTAACTTTAACTTTAACTTTAACTTTAACTTTAACTTTAACTTTAACTTTAACTTTAACTTTAACTTTAACTTTAACTTTAACTTTAACTTTAACTTTAACTTTAACTTTAACTTTAACTTTAACTTTAACTTTAACTTTAACTTTAACTTTAACTTTAACTTTAACTTTAACTTTAACTTTAACTTTAACTTTAACTTTAACTTTAACTTTAACTTTAACTTTAACTTTAACTTTAACTTTAACTTTAACTTTAACTTTAACTTTAACTTTAACTTTAACTTTAACTTTAACTTTAACTTTAACTTTAACTTTAACTTTAACTTTAACTTTAACTTTAACTTTAACTTTAACTTTAACTTTAACTTTAACTTTAACTTTAACTTTAACTTTAACTTTAACTTTAACTTTAACTTTAACTTTAACTTTAACTTTAACTTTAACTTTAACTTTAACTTTAACTTTAACTTTAACTTTAACTTTAACTTTAACTTTAACTTTAACTTTAACTTTAACTTTAACTTTAACTTTAACTTTAACTTTAACTTTAACTTTAACTTTAACTTTAACTTTAACTTTAACTTTAACTTTAACTTTAACTTTAACTTTAACTTTAACTTTAACTTTAACTTTAAACTTTAACTTTAACTTTAACTTTAACTTTAACTTTAACTTTAACTTTAACTTTAACTTTAACTTTAACTTTAACTTTAACTTTAACTTTAACTTTAACTTTAACTTTAACTTTAACTTTAACTTTAACTTTAACTTTAACTTTAACTTTAACTTTAACTTTAACTTTAACTTTAACTTTAACTTTAACTTTAACTTTAACTTTAACTTTAACTTTAACTTTAACTTTAACTTTAACTTTAACTTTAACTTTAACTTTAACTTTAACTTTAACTTTAACTTTAACTTTAACTTTAACTTTAACTTTAACTTTAACTTTAACTTTAACTTTAACTTTAACTTTAACTTTAACTTTAACTTTAACTTTAACTTTAACTTTAACTTTAACTTTAACTTTAACTTTAACTTTAACTTTAACTTTAACTTTAACTTTAACTTTAACTTTAACTTTAACTTTAACTTTAACTTTAACTTTAACTTTAACTTTAACTTTAACTTTAACTTTAACTTTAACTTTAACTTTAACTTTAACTTTAACTTTAACTTTAACTTTAACTTTAACTTTAACTTTAACTTTAACTTTAACTTTAACTTTAACTTTAACTTTAACTTTAACTTTAACTTTAACTTTAACTTTAACTTAACTTAACTTTAACTTTAACTTTAACTTTAACTTTAACTTTAACTTTAACTTTAACTTTAACTTTAACTTTAACTTTAACTTTAACTTTAACTTTAACTTTAACTTTAACTTTAACTTTAACTTTAACTTTAACTTTAACTTTAACTTTAACTTTAACTTTAACTTTAACTTTAACTTTAACTTTAACTTTAACTTTAACTTTAACTTTAACTTTAACTTTAACTTTAACTTTAACTTTAACTTTAACTTTAACTTTAACTTTAACTTTAACTTTAACTTTAACTTTAACTTTAACTTTAACTTTAACTTTAACTTTAACTTTAACTTTAACTTTAACTTTAACTTTAACTTTAACTTTAACTTTAACTTTAACTTTAACTTTAACTTTAACTTTAACTTTAACTTTAACTTTAACTTTAACTTTAACTTTAACTTTAACTTTAACTTTAACTTTAACTTTAACTTTAACTTTAACTTTAACTTTAACTTTAACTTTAACTTTAACTTTAACTTTAACTTTAACTTTAACTTTAACTTTAACTTTAACTTTAACTTTAACTTTAACTTTAACTTTAACTTTAACTTTAACTTTAACTTTAACTTTAACTTTAACTTTAACTTTAACTTTAACTTTAACTTTAACTTAACTTTAACTTTAACTTTAACTTTAACTTTAACTTTAACTTTAACTTTAACTTTAACTTTAACTTTAACTTTAACTTTAACTTTAACTTTAACTTTAACTTTAACTTTAACTTTAACTTTAACTTTAACTTTAACTTTAACTTTAACTTTAACTTTAACTTTAACTTTAACTTTAACTTTAACTTTAACTTTAACTTTAACTTTAACTTTAACTTTAACTTTAACTTTAACTTTAACTTTAACTTTAACTTTAACTTTAACTTTAACTTTAACTTTAACTTTAACTTTAACTTTAACTTTAACTTTAACTTTAACTTTAACTTTAACTTTAACTTTAACTTTAACTTTAACTTTAACTTTAACTTTAACTTTAACTTTAACTTTAACTTTAACTTTAACTTTAACTTTAACTTTAACTTTAACTTTAACTTTAACTTTAACTTTAACTTTAACTTTAACTTTAACTTTAACTTTAACTTTAACTTTAACTTTAACTTTAACTTTAACTTTAACTTTAACTTTAACTTTAACTTTAACTTTAACTTTAACTTTAACTTTAACTTTAACTTTAACTTTAACTTTAACTTTAACTTTAACTTTAACTTTAACTTTAACTTTAACTTTAACTTTAACTTTAACTTTAACTTTAACTTTAACTTTAACTTTAACTTTAACTTTAACTTTAACTTTAACTTTAACTTTAACTTTAACTTTAACTTTAACTTTAACTTTAACTTTAACTTTAACTTTAACTTTAACTTTAACTTTAACTTTAACTTTAACTTTAACTTTAACTTTAACTTTAACTTTAACTTTAACTTTAACTTTAACTTTAACTTTAACTTTAACTTTAACTTTAACTTTAACTTTAACTTTAACTTTAACTTTAACTTTAACTTTAACTTTAACTTTAACTTTAACTTTAACTTTAACTTTAACTTTAACTTTAACTTTAACTTTAACTTTAACTTTAACTTTAACTTTAACTTTAACTTTAACTTTAACTTTAACTTTAACTTTAACTTTAACTTTAACTTTAACTTTAACTTTAACTTTAACTTTAACTTTAACTTTAACTTTAACTTTAACTTTAACTTTAACTTTAACTTTAACTTTAACTTTAACTTTAACTTTAACTTTAACTTTAACTTTAACTTTAACTTTAACTTTAACTTTAACTTTAACTTTAACTTTAACTTTAACTTTAACTTTAACTTTAACTTTAACTTTAACTTTAACTTTAACTTTAACTTTAACTTTAACTTTAACTTTAACTTTAACTTTAACTTTAACTTTAACTTTAACTTTAACTTTAACTTTAACTTTAACTTTAACTTTAACTTTAACTTTAACTTTAACTTTAACTTTAACTTTAACTTTAACTTTAACTTTAACTTTAACTTTAACTTTAACTTTAACTTTAACTTTAACTTTAACTTTAACTTTAACTTTAACTTTAACTTTAACTTTAACTTTAACTTTAACTTTAACTTTAACTTTAACTTTAACTTTAACTTTAACTTTAACTTTAACTTTAACTTTAACTTTAACTTTAACTTTAACTTTAACTTTAACTTTAACTTTAACTTTAACTTTAACTTTAACTTTAACTTTAACTTTAACTTTAACTTTAACTTTAACTTTAACTTTAACTTTAACTTTAACTTTAACTTTAACTTTAACTTTAACTTTAACTTTAACTTTAACTTTAACTTTAACTTTAACTTTAACTTTAACTTTAACTTTTAACTTTAACTTTAACTTTAACTTTAACTTTAACTTTAACTTTAACTTTAACTTTAACTTTAACTTTAACTTTAACTTTAACTTTAACTTTAACTTTAACTTTAACTTTAACTTTAACTTTAACTTTAACTTTAACTTTAACTTTAACTTTAACTTTAACTTTAACTTTAACTTTAACTTTAACTTTAACTTTAACTTTAACTTTAACTTTAACTTTAACTTTAACTTTAACTTTAACTTTAACTTTAACTTTAACTTTAACTTTAACTTTAACTTTAACTTTAACTTTAACTTTAACTTTAACTTTAACTTTAACTTTAACTTTAACTTTAACTTTAACTTTAACTTTAACTTTAACTTTAACTTTAACTTTAACTTTAACTTTAACTTTAACTTTAACTTTAACTTTAACTTTAACTTTAACTTTAACTTTAACTTTAACTTTAACTTTAACTTTAACTTTAACTTTAACTTTAACTTTAACTTTAACTTTAACTTTAACTTTAACTTTAACTTTAACTTTAACTTTAACTTTAACTTTAACTTTAACTTTAACTTTAACTTTAACTTTAACTTTAACTTTAACTTTAACTTTAACTTTAACTTTAACTTTAACTTTAACTTTAACTTTAACTTTAACTTTAACTTTAACTTTAACTTTAACTTTAACTTTAACTTTAACTTTAACTTTAACTTTAACTTTAACTTTAACTTTAACTTTAACTTTAACTTTAACTTTAACTTTAACTTTAACTTTAACTTTAACTTTAACTTTAACTTTAACTTTAACTTTAACTTTAACTTTAACTTTAACTTTAACTTTAACTTTAACTTTAACTTTAACTTTAACTTTAACTTTAACTTTAACTTTAACTTTAACTTTAACTTTAACTTTAACTTTAACTTTAACTTTAACTTTAACTTTAACTTTAACTTTAACTTTAACTTTAACTTTAACTTTAACTTTAACTTTAACTTTAACTTTAACTTTAACTTTAACTTTAACTTTAACTTTAACTTTAACTTTAACTTTAACTTTAACTTTAACTTTAACTTTAACTTTAACTTTAACTTTAACTTTAACTTTAACTTTAACTTTAACTTTAACTTTAACTTTAACTTTAACTTTAACTTTAACTTTAACTTTAACTTTAACTTTAACTTTAACTTTAACTTTAACTTTAACTTTAACTTTAACTTTAACTTTAACTTTAACTTTAACTTTAACTTTAACTTTAACTTTAACTTTAACTTTAACTTTAACTTTAACTTTAACTTTAACTTTAACTTTAACTTTAACTTTAACTTTAACTTTAACTTTAACTTTAACTTTAACTTTAACTTTAACTTTAACTTTAACTTTAACTTTAACTTTAACTTTAACTTTAACTTTAACTTTAACTTTAACTTTAACTTTAACTTTAACTTTAACTTTAACTTTAACTTTAACTTTAACTTTAACTTTAACTTTAACTTTAACTTTAACTTTAACTTTAACTTTAACTTTAACTTTAACTTTAACTTTAACTTTAACTTTAACTTTAACTTTAACTTTAACTTTAACTTTAACTTTAACTTTAACTTTAACTTTAACTTTAACTTTAACTTTAACTTTAACTTTAACTTTAACTTTAACTTTAACTTTAACTTTAACTTTAACTTTAACTTTAACTTTAACTTTAACTTTAACTTTAACTTTAACTTTAACTTTAACTTTAACTTTAACTTTAACTTTAACTTTAACTTTAACTTTAACTTTAACTTTAACTTTAACTTTAACTTTAACTTTAACTTTAACTTTAACTTTAACTTTAACTTTAACTTTAACTTTAACTTTAACTTTAACTTTAACTTTAACTTTAACTTTAACTTTAACTTTAACTTTAACTTTAACTTTAACTTTAACTTTAACTTTAACTTTAACTTTAACTTTAACTTTAACTTTAACTTTAACTTTAACTTTAACTTTAACTTTAACTTTAACTTTAACTTTAACTTTAACTTTAACTTTAACTTTAACTTTAACTTTAACTTTAACTTTAACTTTAACTTTAACTTTAACTTTAACTTTAACTTTAACTTTAACTTTAACTTTAACTTTAACTTTAACTTTAACTTTAACTTTAACTTTAACTTTAACTTTAACTTTAACTTTAACTTTAACTTTAACTTTAACTTTAACTTTAACTTTAACTTTAACTTTAACTTTAACTTTAACTTTAACTTTAACTTTAACTTAACTTTAACTTTAACTTTAACTTTAACTTTAACTTTAACTTTAACTTTAACTTTAACTTTAACTTTAACTTTAACTTTAACTTTAACTTTAACTTTAACTTTAACTTTAACTTTAACTTTAACTTTAACTTTAACTTTAACTTTAACTTTAACTTTAACTTTAACTTTAACTTTAACTTTAACTTTAACTTTAACTTTAACTTTAACTTTAACTTTAACTTTAACTTTAACTTTAACTTTAACTTTAACTTTAACTTTAACTTTAACGTTAACTTTAACTTTAACTTTAACTTTAACTTTAACTTTAACTTTAACTTTAACTACTTAACTTTAACTTTAACTTTAACTTTAACTTTAACTTTAACTTTAACTTTAACTTTAACTTTAACTTTAACTTTAACTTTAACTTTAACTTTAACTTTAACTTTAACTTTAACTTTAACTTTAACTTTAACTTTAACTTTAACTTTAACTTTAACTTTAACTTTAACTTTAACTTTAACTTTAACTTTAACTTTAACTTTAACTTTAACTTTAACTTTAACTTTAACTTTAACTTTAACTTTAACTTTAACTTTAACTTTAACTTTAACTTTAACTTTAACTTTAACTTTAACTTTAACTTTAACTTTAACTTTAACTTTAACTTTAACTTTAACTTTAACTTTAACTTTAACTTTAACTTTAACTTTAACTTTAACTTTAACTTTAACTTTAACTTTAACTTTAACTTTAACTTTAACTTTAACTTTAACTTTAACTTTAACTTTAACTTTAACTTTAACTTTAACTTTAACTTTAACTTTAACTTTAACTTTAACTTTAACTTTAACTTTAACTTTAACTTTAACTTTAACTTTAACTTTAACTTTAACTTTAACTTTAACTTTAACTTTAACTTTAACTTTAACTTTAACTTTAACTTTAACTTTAACTTTAACTTTAACTTTAACTTTAACTTTAACTTTAACTTTAACTTTAACTTTAACTTTAACTTTAACTTTAACTTTAACTTTAACTTTAACTTTAACTTTAACTTTAACTTTAACTTTAACTTTAACTTTAACTTTAACTTTAACTTTAACTTTAACTTTAACTTTAACTTTAACTTTAACTTTAACTTTAACTTTAACTTTAACTTTAACTTTAACTTTAACTTTAACTTTAACTTTAACTTTAACTTTAACTTTAACTTTAACTTTAACTTTAACTTTAACTTTAACTTTAACTTTAACTTTAACTTTAACTTTAACTTTAACTTTAACTTTAACTTAACTTAACTTTAACTTTAACTTTAACTTTAACTTTAACTTTAACTTTAACTTTAACTTTAACTTTAACTTTAACTTTAACTTTAACTTTAACTTTAACTTTAACTTTAACTTTAACTTTAACTTTAACTTTAACTTTAACTTTAACTTTAACTTTAACTTTAACTTTAACTTTAACTTTAACTTTAACTTTAACTTTAACTTTAACTTTAACTTTAACTTTAACTTTAACTTTAACTTTAACTTTAACTTTAACTTTAACTTTAACTTTAACTTTAACTTTAACTTTAACTTTAACTTTAACTTTAACTTTAACTTTAACTTTAACTTTAACTTTAACTTTAACTTTAACTTTAACTTTAACTTTAACTTTAACTTTAACTTTAACTTTAACTTTAACTTTAACTTTAACTTTAACTTTAACTTTAACTTTAACTTTAACTTTAACTTTAACTTTAACTTTAACTTTAACTTTAACTTTAACTTTAACTTTAACTTTAACTTTAACTTTAACTTTAACTTTAACTTTAACTTTAACTTTAACTTTAACTTTAACTTTAACTTTAACTTTAACTTTAACTTTAACTTTAACTTTAACTTTAACTTTAACTTTAACTTTAACTTTAACTTTAACTTTAACTTTAACTTTAACTTTAACTTTAACTTTAACTTTAACTTTAACTTTAACTTTAACTTTAACTTTAACTTTAACTTTAACTTTAACTTTAACTTTAACTTTAACTTTAACTTTAACTTTAACTTTAACTTTAACTTTAACTTTAACTTTAACTTTAACTTTAACTTTAACTTTAACTTTAACTTTAACTTTAACTTTAACTTTAACTTTAACTTTAACTTTAACTTTAACTTTAACTTTAACTTTAACTTTAACTTTAACTTTAACTTTAACTTTAACTTTAACTTTAACTTTAACTTTAACTTTAACTTTAACTTTAACTTTAACTTTAACTTTAACTTTAACTTTAACTTTAACTTTAACTTTAACTTTAACTTTAACTTTAACTTTAACTTTAACTTTAACTTTAACTTTAACTTTAACTTTAACTTTAACTTTAACTTTAACTTTAACTTTAACTTTAACTTTAACTTTAACTTTAACTTTAACTTTAACTTTAACTTTAACTTTAACTTTAACTTTAACTTTAACTTTAACTTTAACTTTAACTTTAACTTTAACTTTAACTTTAACTTTAACTTTAACTTTAACTTTAACTTTAACTTTAACTTTAACTTTAACTTTAACTTTAACTTTAACTTTAACTTTAACTTTAACTTTAACTTTAACTTTAACTTTAACTTTAACTTTAACTTTAACTTTAACTTTAACTTTAACTTTAACTTTAACTTTAACTTTAACTTTAACTTTAACTTTAACTTTAACTTTAACTTTAACTTTAACTTTAACTTTAACTTTAACTTTAACTTTAACTTTAACTTTAACTTTAACTTTAACTTTAACTTTAACTTTAACTTTAACTTTAACTTTAACTTTAACTTTAACTTTAACTTTAACTTTAACTTTAACTTTAACTTTAACTTTAACTTTAACTTTAACTTTAACTTTAACTTTAACTTTAACTTTAACTTTAACTTTAACTTTAACTTTAACTTTAACTTTAACTTTAACTTTAACTTTAACTTTAACTTTAACTTTAACTTTAACTTTAACTTTAACTTTAACTTTAACTTTAACTTTAACTTTAACTTTAACTTTAACTTTAACTTTAACTTTAACTTTAACTTTAACTTTAACTTTAACTTTAACTTTAACTTTAACTTTAACTTTAACTTTAACTTTAACTTTAACTTTAACTTTAACTTTAACTTTAACTTTAACTTTAACTTTAACTTTAACTTTAACTTTAACTTTAACTTTAACTTTAACTTTAACTTTAACTTTAACTTTAACTTTAACTTTAACTTTAACTTTAACTTTAACTTTAACTTTAACTTTAACTTTAACTTTAACTTTAACTTTAACTTTAACTTTAACTTTAACTTTAACTTTAACTTTAACTTTAACTTTAACTTTAACTTTAACTTTAACTTTAACTTTAACTTTAACTTTAACTTTAACTTTAACTTTAACTTTAACTTTAACTTTAACTTTAACTTTAACTTTAACTTTAACTTTAACTTTAACTTTAACTTTAACTTTAACTTTAACTTTAACTTTAACTTTAACTTTAACTTTAACTTTAACTTTAACTTTAACTTTAACTTTAACTTTAACTTTAACTTTAACTTTAACTTTAACTTTAACTTTAACTTTAACTTTAACTTTAACTTTAACTTTAACTTTAACTTTAACTTTAACTTTAACTTTAACTTTAACTTTAACTTTAACTTTAACTTTAACTTTAACTTTAACTTTAACTTTAACTTTAACTTTAACTTTAACTTTAACTTTAACTTTAACTTTAACTTTAACTTTAACTTTAACTTTAACTTTAACTTTAACTTTAACTTTAACTTTAACTTTAACTTTAACTTTAACTTTAACTTTAACTTTAACTTTAACTTTAACTTTAACTTTAACTTTAACTTTAACTTTAACTTTAACTTTAACTTTAACTTTAACTTTAACTTTAACTTTAACTTAACTTTAACTTTAACTTTAACTTTAACTTTAACTTTAACTTTAACTTTAACTTTAACTTTAACTTTAACTTTAACTTTAACTTTAACTTTAACTTTAACTTTAACTTTAACTTTAACTTTAACTTTAACTTTAACTTTAACTTTAACTTTAACTTTAACTTTAACGTTAACTTTAACTTTAACTTTAACTTTAACTTTAACTTTAACTTTAACTTTAACTTTAACTTTAACTTTAACTTTAACTTTAACTTTAACTTTAACTTTAACTTTAACTTTAACTTTAACTTTAACTTTAACTTTAACTTTAACTTTAACTTTAACTTTAACTTTAACTTTAACTTTAACTTTAACTTTAACTTTAACTTTAACTTTAACTTTAACTTTAACTTTAACTTTAACTTTAACTTTAACTTTAACTTTAACTTTAACTTTAACTTTAACTTTAACTTTAACTTTAACTTTAACTTTAACTTTAACTTTAACTTTAACTTTAACTTTAACTTTAACTTTAACTTTAACTTTAACTTTAACTTTAACTTTAACTTTAACTTTAACTTTAACTTTAACTTTAACTTTAACTTTAACTTTAACTTTAACTTTAACTTTAACTTTAACTTTAACTTTAACTTTAACTTTAACTTTAACTTTAACTTTAACTTTAACTTTAACTTTAACTTTAACTTTAACTTTAACTTTAACTTTAACTTTAACTTTAACTTTAACTTTAACTTTAACTTTAACTTTAACTTTAACTTTAACTTTAACTTTAACTTTAACTTTAACTTTAACTTTAACTTTAACTTTAACTTTAACTTTAACTTTAACTTTAACTTTAACTTTAACTTTAACTTTAACTTTAACTTTAACTTTAACTTTAACTTTAACTTTAACTTTAACTTTAACTTTAACTTTAACTTTAACTTTAACTTTAACTTTAACTTTAACTTTAACTTTAACTTTAACTTTAACTTTAACTTTAACTTTAACTTTAACTTTAACTTTAACTTTAACTTTAACTTTAACTTTAACTTTAACTTTAACTTTAACTTTAACTTTAACTTTAACTTTAACTTTAACTTTAACTTTAACTTTAACTTTAACTTTAACTTTAACTTTAACTTTAACTTTAACTTTAACTTTAACTTTAACTTTAACTTTAACTTTAACTTTAACTTTAACTTTAACTTTAACTTTAACTTTAACTTTAACTTTAACTTTAACTTTAACTTTAACTTTAACTTTAACTTTAACTTTAACTTTAACTTTAACTTTAACTTTAACTTTAACTTTAACTTTAACTTTAACTTTAACTTTAACTTTAACTTTAACTTTAACTTTAACTTTAACTTTAACTTTAACTTTAACTTTAACTTTAACTTTAACTTTAACTTTAACTTTAACTTTAACTTTAACTTTAACTTTAACTTTAACTTTAACTTTAACTTTAACTTTAACTTTAACTTTAACTTTAACTTTAACTTTAACTTTAACTTTAACTTTAACTTTAACTTTAACTTTAACTTTAACTTTAACTTTAACTTTAACTTTAACTTTAACTTTAACTTTAACTTTAACTTTAACTTTAACTTTAACTTTAACTTTAACTTTAACTTTAACTTTAACTTTAACTTTAACTTTAACTTTAACTTTAACTTTAACTTTAACTTTAACTTTAACTTTAACTTTA
Organism: Panthera leo; assembly: GCF_018350215.1. Classification (NCBI taxonomy): domain Eukaryota; kingdom Metazoa; phylum Chordata; class Mammalia; order Carnivora; family Felidae; genus Panthera; species Panthera leo. The sequence continues at coordinate 141,492,477 of NC_056685.1, forward strand.
ACTTTAACTTTAACTTTAACTTTAACTTTAACTTTAACTTTAACTTTAACTTTAACTTTAACTTTAACTTTAACTTTAACTTTAACTTTAACTTTAACTTTAACTTTAACTTTAACTTTAACTTTAACTTTAACTTTAACTTTAACTTTAACTTTAACTTTAACTTTAACTTTAACTTTAACTTTAACTTTAACTTTAACTTTAACTTTAACTTTAACTTTAACTTTAACTTTAACTTTAACTTTAACTTTAACTTTAACTTTAACTTTAACTTTAACTTTAACTTTAACTTTAACTTTAACTTTAACTTTAACTTTAACTTTAACTTTAACTTTAACTTTAACTTTAACTTTAACTTTAACTTTAACTTTAACTTTAACTTTAACTTTAACTTTAACTTTAACTTTAACTTTAACTTTAACTTTAACTTTAACTTTAACTTTAACTTTAACTTTAACTTTAACTTTAACTTTAACTTTAACTTTAACTTTAACTTTAACTTTAACTTTAACTTTAACTTTAACTTTAACTTTAACTTTAACTTTAACTTTAACTTTAACTTTAACTTTAACTTTAACTTTAACTTTAACTTTAACTTTAACTTTAACTTTAACTTTAACTTTAACTTTAACTTTAACTTTAACTTTAACTTTAACTTTAACTTTAACTTTAACTTTAACTTTAACTTTAACTTTAACTTTAACTTTAACTTTAACTTTAACTTTAACTTTAACTTTAACTTTAACTTTAACTTTAACTTTAACTTTAACTTTAACTTTAACTTTAACTTTAACTTTAACTTTAACTTTAACTTTAACTTTAACTTTAACTTTAACTTTAACTTTAACTTTAACTTTAACTTTAACTTTAACTTTAACTTTAACTTTAACTTTAACTTTAACTTTAACTTTAACTTTAACTTTAACTTTAACTTTAACTTTAACTTTAACTTTAACTTTAACTTTAACTTTAACTTTAACTTTAACTTTAACTTTAACTTTAACTTTAACTTTAACTTTAACTTTAACTTTAACTTTAACTTTAACTTTAACTTTAACTTTAACTTTAACTTTAACTTTAACTTTAACTTTAACTTTAACTTTAACTTTAACTTTAACTTTAACTTTAACTTTAACTTTAACTTTAACTTTAACTTTAACTTTAACTTTAACTTTAACTTTAACTTTAACTTTAACTTTAACTTTAACTTTAACTTTAACTTTAACTTTAACTTTAACTTTAACTTTAACTTTAACTTTAACTTTAACTTTAACTTTAACTTTAACTTTAACTTTAACTTTAACTTTAAACTTTAACTTTAACTTTAACTTTAACTTTAACTTTAACTTTAACTTTAACTTTAACTTTAACTTTAACTTTAACTTTAACTTTAACTTTAACTTTAACTTTAACTTTAACTTTAACTTTAACTTTAACTTTAACTTTAACTTTAACTTTAACTTTAACTTTAACTTTAACTTTAACTTTAACTTTAACTTTAACTTTAACTTTAACTTTAACTTTAACTTTAACTTTAACTTTAACTTTAACTTTAACTTTAACTTTAACTTTAACTTTAACTTTAACTTTAACTTTAACTTTAACTTTAACTTTAACTTTAACTTTAACTTTAACTTTAACTTTAACTTTAACTTTAACTTTAACTTTAACTTTAACTTTAACTTTAACTTTAACTTTAACTTTAACTTTAACTTTAACTTTAACTTTAACTTTAACTTTAACTTTAACTTTAACTTTAACTTTAACTTTAACTTTAACTTTAACTTTAACTTTAACTTTAACTTTAACTTTAACTTTAACTTTAACTTTAACTTTAACTTTAACTTTAACTTTAACTTTAACTTTAACTTTAACTTTAACTTTAACTTTAACTTTAACTTTAACTTTAACTTTAACTTTAACTTTAACTTTAACTTTAACTTTAACTTTAACTTTAACTTTAACTTTAACTTTAACTTTAACTTTAACTTTAACTTTAACTTTAACTTTAACTTTAACTTTAACTTTAACTTTAACTTTAACTTTAACTTTAACTTTAACTTTAACTTTAACTTTAACTTTAACTTTAACTTTAACTTTAACTTTAACTTTAACTTTAACTTTAACTTTAACTTTAACTTTAACTTTAACTTTAACTTTAACTTTAACTTTAACTTTAACTTTAACTTTAACTTTAACTTTAACTTTAACTTTAACTTTAACTTTAACTTTAACTTTAACTTTAACTTTAACACTTTAACTTTAACTTTAACTTTAACTTTAACTTTAACTTTAACTTTAACTTTAACTTTAACTTTAACTTTAACTTTAACTTTAACTTTAACTTTAACTTTAACTTTAACTTTAACTTTAACTTTAACTTTAACTTTAACTTTAACTTTAACTTTAACTTTAACTTTAACTTTAACTTTAACTTTAACTTTAACTTTAACTTTAACTTTAACTTTAACTTTAACTTTAACTTTAACTTTAACTTTAACTTTAACTTTAACTTTAACTTTAACTTTAACTTTAACTTTAACTTTAACTTTAACTTTAACTTTAACTTTAACTTTAACTTTAACTTTAACTTTAACTTTAACTTTAACTTTAACTTTAACTTTAACTTTAACTTTAACTTTAACTTTAACTTTAACTTTAACTTTAACTTTAACTTTAACTTTAACTTTAACTTTAACTTTAACTTTAACTTTAACTTTAACTTTAACTTTAACTTTAACTTTAACTTTAACTTTAACTTTAACTTTAACTTTAACTTTAACTTTAACTTTAACTTTAACTTTAACTTTAACTTTAACTTTAACTTTAACTTTAACTTTAACTTTAACTTTAACTTTAACTTTAACTTTAACTTTAACTTTAACTTTAACTTTAACTTTAACTTTAACTTTAACTTTAACTTTAACTTTAACTTTAACTTTAACTTTAACTTTAACTTTAACTTTAACTTTAACTTTAACTTTAACTTTAACTTTAACTTTAACTTTAACTTTAACTTTAACTTTAACTTTAACTTTAACTTTAACTTTAACTTTAACTTTAACTTTAACTTTAACTTTAACTTTAACTTTAACTTTAACTTTAACTTTAACTTTAACTTTAACTTTAACTTTAACTTTAACTTTAACTTTAACTTTAACTTTAACTTTAACTTTAACTTTAACTTTAACTTTAACTTTAACTTTAACTTTAACTTTAACTTTAACTTTAACTTTAACTTTAACTTTAACTTTAACTTTAACTTTAACTTTAACTTTAACTTTAACTTTAAACTTTAACTTTAACTTTAACTTTAACTTTAACTTTAACTTTAACTTTAACTTTAACTTTAACTTTAACTTTAACTTTAACTTTAACTTTAACTTTAACTTTAACTTTAACTTTAACTTTAACTTTAACTTTAACTTTAACTTTAACTTTAACTTTAACTTTAACTTTAACTTTAACTTTAACTTTAACTTTAACTTTAACTTTAACTTTAACTTTAACTTTAACTTTAACTTTAACTTTAACTTTAACTTTAACTTTAACTTTAACTTTAACTTTAACTTTAACTTTAACTTTAACTTTAACTTTAACTTTAACTTTAACTTTAACTTTAACTTTAACTTTAACTTTAACTTTAACTTTAACTTTAACTTTAACTTTAACTTTAACTTTAACTTTAACTTTAACTTTAACTTTAACTTTAACTTTAACTTTAACTTTAACTTTAACTTTAACTTTAACTTTAACTTTAACTTTAACTTTAACTTTAACTTTAACTTTAACTTTAACTTTAACTTTAACTTTAACTTTAACTTTAACTTTAACTTTAACTTTAACTTTAACTTTAACTTTAACTTTAACTTTAACTTTAACTTTAACTTTAACTTTAACTTTAACTTTAACTTTAACTTTAACTTTAACTTTAACTTTAACTTTAACTTTAACTTTAACTTTAAACTTTAACTTTAACTTTAACTTTAACTTTAACTTTAACTTTAACTTTAACTTTAACTTTAACTTTAACTTTAACTTTAACTTTAACTTTAACTTTAACTTTAACTTTAACTTTAACTTTAACTTTAACTTTAACTTTAACTTTAACTTTAACTTTAACTTTAACTTTAACTTTAACTTTAACTTTAACTTTAACTTTAACTTTAACTTTAACTTTAACTTTAACTTTAACTTTAACTTTAACTTTAACTTTAACTTTAACTTTAACTTTAACTTAACTTTAACTTTAACTTTAACTTTAACTTTAACTTTAACTTTAACTTTAACTTTAACTTTAACTTTAACTTTAACTTTAACTTTAACTTTAACTTTAACTTTAACTTTAACTTTAACTTTAACTTTAACTTTAACTTTAACTTTAACTTTAACTTTAACTTTAACTTTAACTTTAACTTTAACTTTAACTTTAACTTTAACTTTAACTTTAACTTTAACTTTAACTTTAACTTTAACTTTAACTTTAACTTTAACTTTAACTTTAACTTTAACTTTAACTTTAACTTTAACTTTAACTTTAACTTTAACTTAACTTTAACTTTAACTTTAACTTTAACTTTAACTTTAACTTTAACTTTAACTTTAACTTTAACTTTAACTTTAACTTTAACTTTAACTTTAACTTTAACTTTAACTTTAACTTTAACTTTAACTTTAACTTTAACTTTAACTTTAACTTTAACTTTAACTTTAACTTTAACTTTAACTTTAACTTTAACTTTAACTTTAACTTTAACTTTAACTTTAACTTTAACTTTAACTTTAACTTTAACTTTAACTTTAACTTTAACTTTAACTTTAACTTTAACTTTAACTTTAACTTTAACTTTAACTTTAACTTTAACTTTAACTTTAACTTTAACTTTAACTTTAACTTTAACTTTAACTTTAACTTTAACTTTAACTTTAACTTTAACTTTAACTTTAACTTTAACTTTAACTTTAACTTTAACTTTAACTTTAACTTTAACTTTAACTTTAACTTTAACTTTAACTTTAACTTTAACTTTAACTTTAACTTTAACTTTAACTTTAACTTTAACTTTAACTTTAACTTTAACTTTAACTTTAACTTTAACTTTAACTTTAACTTTAACTTTAACTTTAACTTTAACTTTAACTTTAACTTTAACTTTAACTTAACTTTAACTTTAACTTTAACTTTAACTTTAACTTTAACTTTAACTTTAACTTTAACTTTAACTTTAACTTTAACTTTAACTTTAACTTTAACTTTAACTTTAACTTTAACTTTAACTTTAACTTTAACTTTAACTTTAACTTTAACTTTAACTTTAACTTTAACTTTAACTTTAACTTTAACTTTAACTTTAACTTTAAACTTTAACTTTAACTTTAACTTTAACTTTAACTTTAACTTTAACTTTAACTTTAACTTTAACTTTAACTTTAACTTTAACTTTAACTTTAACTTTAACTTTAACTTTAACTTTAACTTAACTTTAACTTTAACTTTAACTTTAACTTTAACTTTAACTTTAACTTTAACTTTAACTTTAACTTTAACTTTAACTTTAACTTTAACTTTAACTTTAACTTTAACTTTAACTTTAACTTTAACTTTAACTTTAACTTTAACTTTAACTTTAACTTTAACTTTAACTTTAACTTTAACTTTAACTTTAACTTTAACTTTAACTTTAACTTTAACTTTAACTTTAACTTTAACTTTAACTTTAACTTTAACTTTAACTTTAACTTTAACTTTAACTTTAACTTTAACTTTAACTTTAACTTTAACTTTAACTTTAACTTTAACTTTAACTTTAACTTTAACTTTAACTTTAACTTAACTTTAACTTTAACTTTAACTTTAACTTTAACTTTAACTTTTTAACTTTAACTTTAACTTTAACTTTAACTTTAACTTTAACTTTAACTTTAACTTTAACTTTAACTTTAACTTTAACTTTAACTTTAACTTTAACTTTAACTTTAACTTTAACTTTAACTTTAACTTTAACTTTAACTTTAACTTTAACTTTAACTTTAACTTTAACTTTAACTTTAACTTTAACTTTAACTTAACTTTAACTTTAACTTTAACTTTAACTTTAAACTTTAACTTTAACTTTAACTTTAACTTTAACTTTAACTTTAACTTTAACTTTAAACTTTAACTTTAACTTTAACTTTAACTTTAACTTTAACTTTAACTTTAACTTTAACTTTAACTTTAACTTTAACTTTAACTTTAACTTTAACTTTAACTTTAACTTTAACTTTAACTTTAACTTTAACTTTAACTTTAACTTTAACTTTAACTTTAACTTTAACTTTAACTTTAACTTTAACTTTAACTTTAACTTTAACTTTAACTTTAACTTTAACTTTAACTTTAACTTTAACTTTAACTTTAACTTTAACTTTAACTTTAACTTTAACTTTAACTTTAACTTTAACTTTAACTTTAACTTTAACTTTAACTTTAACTTTAACTTTAACTTTAACTTTAACTTTAACTTTAACTTTAACTTTAACTTTAACTTTAACTTTAACTTTAACTTTAACTTTAACTTTAACTTTAACTTTAACTTTAACTTTAACTTTAACTTTAACTTTAACTTTAACTTTAACTTTAACTTTAACTTTAACTTTAACTTTAACTTTAACTTTAACTTTAACTTTAACTTTAACTTTAACTTTAACTTTAACTTTAACTTTAACTTTAACTTTAACTTTAACTTTAACTTTAACTTTAACTTTAACTTTAACTTTAACTTTAACTTTAACTTTAACTTTAACTTTAACTTTAACTTTAACTTTAACTTTAACTTTAACTTTAACTTTAACTTTAACTTTAACTTTAACTTTAACTTTAACTTTAACTTTAACTTTAACTTTAACTTTAACTTTAACTTTAACTTTAACTTTAACTTTAACTTTAACTTTAACTTTAACTTTAACTTTAACTTTAACTTTAACTTTAACTTTAACTTTAACTTTAACTTTAACTTTAACTTTAACTTTAACTTTAACTTTAACTTTAACTTTAACTTTAACTTTAACTTTAACTTTAACTTTAACTTAACTTTAACTTTAACTTTAACTTTAACTTTAACTTTAACTTTAACTTTAACTTTAACTTTAACTTTAACTTTAACTTTAACTTTAACTTTAACTTTAACTTTAACTTTAACTTTAACTTTAACTTTAACTTTAACTTTAACTTTAACTTTAACTTAACTTAACTTTAACTTTAACTTTAACTTTAACTTTAACTTTAACTTTAACTTTAACTTTAACTTAACTTTAACTTTAACTTTAACTTTAACTTTAACTTTAACTTTAACTTTAACTTTAACTTTAACTTTAACTTTAACTTTAACTTTAACTTTAACTTTAACTTTAACTTTAACTTTAACTTTAACTTTAACTTTAACTTTAACTTTAACTTTAACTTTAACTTTAACTTTAACTTTAACTTTAACTTTAACTTTAACTTTAACTTTAACTTTAACTTTAACTTTAACTTTAACTTTAACTTTAACTTTAACTTTAACTTTAACTTTAACTTTAACTTTAACTTTAACTTTAACTTTAACTTTAACTTTAACTTTAACTTTAACTTTAACTTTAACTTTAACTTTAACTTTAACTGTAACTTTAACTTTAACTTTAACTTTAACTTTAACTTTAACTTTAACTTTAACTTTAACTTTAACTTTAACTTTAACTTTAACTTTAACTTTAACTTTAACTTTAACTTTAACTTTAACTTTAACTTTAACTTTAACTTTAACTTTAACTTTAACTTTAACTTTAACTTTAACTTTAACTTTAAACTTTTAACTTTAACTTTAACTTTAACTTTAACTTTAACTTTAACTTTAACTTTAACTTTAACTTTAACTTTAACTTTAACTTTAACTTTAACTTTAACTTTAACTTTAACTTTAACTTTAACTTTAACTTTAACTTTAACTTTAACTTTAACTTTAACTTTAACTTTAACTTTAACTTTAACTTTAACTTTAACTTTAACTTTAACTTTAACTTTAACTTTAACTTTAACTTTAACTTTAACTTTAACTTTAACTTTAACTTTAACTTTAACTTTAACTTTAACTTTAACTTTAACTTTAACTTTAACTTTAACTTTAACTTTAACTTTAACTTTAACTTTAACTTTAACTTTAACTTTAACTTTAACTTTAACTTTAACTTTAACTTTAACTTTAACTTTAACTTTAACTTTAACTTTAACTTTAACTTTAACTTTAACTTTAACTTTAACTTTAACTTTAACTTTAACTTTAACTTTAACTTTAACTTTAACTTTAACTTTAACTTTAACTTTAACTTTAACTTTAACTTTAACTTTAACTTTAACTTTAACTTTAACTTTAACTTTAACTTTAACTTTAACTTTAACTTAACTTTAACTTTAACTTTAACTTTAACTTTAACTTTAACTTTAACTTTAACTTTAACTTTAACTTTAAACTTTAACTTTAACTTTAACTTTAACTTTAACTTTAACTTTAACTTTAACTTTAACTTTAACTTTAACTTTAACTTTAACTTTAACTTTAACTTTAACTTTAACTTTAACTTTAACTTTAACTTTAACTTTAACTTTAACTTTAACTTTAACTTTAACTTTAACTTTAACTTTAACTTTAACTTTAACTTTAACTTTAACTTTAACTTTAACTTTAACTTTAACTTTAACTTTAACTTTAACTTTAACTTTAACTTTAACTTTAACTTTAACTTTAACTTTAACTTTAACTTTAACTTTAACTTTAACTTTAACTTTAACTTTAACTTTAACTGTAACTTTAACTTTAACTTTAACTTTAACTTTAACTTTAACTTTAACTTTAACTTTAACTTTAACTTTAACTTTAACTTTAACTTTAACTTTAACTTTAACTTTAACTTTAACTTTAACTTTAACTTTAACTTTAACTTTAACTTTAACTTTAACTTTAACTTTAACTTTAACTTTAACTTTAACTTTAACTTTAACTTTAACTTTAACTTTAACTTTAACTTTAACTTTAACTTTAACTTTAACTTTAACTTTAACTTTAACTTTAACTTTAACTTTAACTTTAACTTTAACTTTAACTTTAACTTTAACTTTAACTTTAACTTTAACTTTAACTTTAACTTTAACTTTAACTTTAACTTTAACTTTAACTTTAACTTTAACTTTAACTTTAACTTTAACTTTAACTTTAACTTTAACTTTAACTTTAACTTTAACTTTAACTTTAACTTTAACTTTAACTTTAACTTTAACTTTAACTTTAACTTTAACTTTAACTTTAACTTTAACTTTAACTTTAACTTTAACTTTAACTTTAACTTTAACTTTAACTTTAACTTTAACTTTAACTTTAACTTTAACTTTAACTTTAACTTTAACTTTAACTTTAACTTTAACTTTAACTTTAACTTTAACTTTAACTTTAACTTTAACTTTAACTTTAACTTTAACTTTAACTTTAACTTTAACTTTAACTTTAACTTTAACTTTAACTTTAACTTTAACTTTAACTTTAACTTTAACTTTAACTTTAACTTTAACTTTAACTTTAACTTTAACTTTAACTTTAACTTTAACTTTAACTTTAACTTTAACTTTAACTTTAACTTTAACTTTAACTTTAACTTTAACTTTAACTTTAACTTTAACTTTAACTTTAACTTTAACTTTAACTTTAACTTTAACTTTAACTTTAACTTTAACTTTAACTTTAACTTTAACTTTAACTTTAACTTTAACTTTAACTTTAACTTTAACTTTAAACTTTAACTTTAACTTTAACTTTAACTTTAACTTTAACTTTAACTTTAACGTTAACTTTAACTTTAACTTTAACTTTAACTTTAACTTTAACTTTAACTTTAACTTTAACTTTAACTTTAACTTTAACTTTAACTTTAACTTTAACTTTAACTTAACTTTAACTTTAACTTTAACTTTAACTTTAACTTTAACTTTAACTTTAACTTTAACTTTAACTTTAACTTTAACTTTAACTTTAACTTTAACTTTAACTTTAACTTTAACTTTAACTTTAACTTTAACTTTAACTTTAACTTTAACTTTAACTTTAACTTTAACTTTAACTTTAACTTTAACTTTAACTTTAACTTTAACTTTAACTTTAACTTTAACTTTAACTTTAACTTTAACTTTAACTTTAACTTTAAACTTTAACTTTAACTTTAACTTTAACTTTAACTTTAACTTTAACTTTAACTTTAACTTTAACTTTAACTTTAACTTTAACTTTAACTTTAACTTTAACTTTAACTTTAACTTTAACTTTAACTTTAACTTTAACTTTAACTTTAACTTTAACTTTAACTTTAACTTTAACTTTAACTTTAACTTTAACTTTAACTTTAACTTTAACTTTAACTTTAACTTTAACTTTAACTTTAACTTTAACTTTAACTTTAACTTTAACTTTAACTTTAACTTTAACTTTAACTTTAACTTTAACTTTAACTTTAACTTTAACTTTAACTTTAACTTTAACTTTAACTTTAACTTTAACTTTAACTTTAACTTTAACTTTAACTTTAACTTTAACTTTAACTTAACTTAACTTTAACTTTAACTTTAACTTTAACTTTAACTTTAACTTTAACTTTAACTTTAACTTTAACTTTAACTTTAACTTTAACTTTAACTTTAACTTTAACTTTAACTTTAACTTTAACTTTAACTTTAACTTTAACTTTAACTTTAACTTTAACTTTAACTTTAACTTTAACTTTAACTTTAACTTTAACTTAACTTAACTTTAACTGTAACTTTAACTTTAACTTTAACTTTAACTTTAACTTTAACTTTAACTTTAACTTTAACTTTAACTTTAACTTTAACTTTAACTTTAACTTTAACTTTAACTTTAACTTTAACTTTAACTTTAACTTTAACTTTAACTTTAACTTTAACTTTAACTTTAACTTTAACTTTAACTTTAACTTTAACTTTAACTTTAACTTTAACTTTAACTTTAACTTTAACTTTAACTTTAACTTTAACTTTAACTTTAACTTTAACTTTAACTTTAACTTTAACTTTAACTTTAACTTTAACTTTAACTTTAACTTTAACTTTAACTTTAACTTTAACTTTAACTTTAACTTTAACTTTAACTTTAACTTTAACTTTAACTTTAACTTTAACTTTAACTTTAACTTTAACTTTAACTTTAACTTTAACTTTAACTTTAACTTTAACTTTAACTTTAACTTTAACTTTAACTTTAACTTAACTTTAACTTTAACTTTAACTTTAACTTTAACTTTAACTTTAACTTTAACTTTAACTTTAACTTTAACTTTAACTTTAACTTTAACTTTAACTTTAACTTTAACTTTAACTTTAACTTTAACTTTAACTTTAACTTTAACTTTAACTTTAACTTTAACTTTAACTTTAAACTTTAACTTTAACTTTAACTTTAACTTTAACTTTAACTTTAACTTTAACTTTAACTTTAACTTTAACTTTAACTTTAACTTTAACTTTAACTTTAACTTTAACTTTAACTTTAACTTTAACTAACTTTAACTTTAACTTTAACTTTAACTTTAACTTTAACTTAACTTTAAACTTTAACTTTAACTTTAACTTTAACTTTAACTTTAACTTTAACTTTAACTTTAACTTTAACTTTAACTTTAACTTTAACTTTAACTTTAACTTTAACTTTAAACTTTAACTTTAACTTTAACTTTAACTTTAACTTTAACTTTAACTTTAACTTTAACTTTAACTTTAACTTTAACTTTAACTTTAACTTTAACTTTAACTTTAACTTTAACTTTAACTTTAACTTTAACTTTAACTTTAACTTTAACTTTAACTTTAACTTTAACTTTAACTTTAACTTTAACTTT